>NC_059328.1:214686044-214718544 GCF_018350155.1 Leopardus geoffroyi | reverse complement strand
GAAGATGCTGCCCTAACACATAGCACAAGATGTTGAATCAATATTAAATGAAAAGAAAAAGAAATGACTGAAAGAAGGAATGAATGTCTTTTTGCCTGGTAAGTCTGGTCAAATGTATAGTAGGTGTTACCCTTCTAGAAGCAGTGCAACTACCCTAAGGCTTTCAGATACATGTAAAGTTCATAGGAGGGGCACCTGGTAGGCTAAGTCAGTTAAGCATCCGACTCTTGGTATCAGCTCAGGCAGTGGTATCTCGGAGGTGATATGGAGCCCCACGCTCAGCTCAGTGTGGAGCCTGCTTGGGATTCTCTCTCTCTCTCTCTCTCTCTCTCTCTCTGTCTCTCTCTCTCTCTCTAAGATAAATAACAATAAACTTTGGGAAAAAAAAATAAAGTTCACATGGGGCACCGGGGTGGCTCAGTTGGTTAAGCGTCCGACTTCTGCTCAGGTCATGATCTCCCAGTTTGTGAGTTCAAGCTCTGCGTTGGGGTCTGTGCTGACAGCTCAGAGCCTGGAGCCTGCTTCAGACTCTGTTTCTCCCTCTCTCTCTCTCTGCCCCTCACCTGCTTGTTCTCTCTCTCAAAAATAAACAAAAAGCATTAAAAAAAAATAAAAAAAAAACTTCACTGGATTCAGACAAAAAGATAATCAGAAGGTGAATTCACAAAGATAATAAGAATGCCATTTGGTACACAGCTGGACCATTAGCTTATCATGGATCTTCTTCAAATCACCTCTGGCCCTAGCGACTATCTTGTCAAATGGAACTCGGTAATTCTCAAGAAAGGAACTAGAAATGCTCAAATGATAACACAGATATTACCGTGCATACCTACAGAAACATATTGCAAAGCATTTTGCTTCTTTTTGGCCCACAAATCTCAGTGCCTCGCACATAAAAAACACTCAATAAATATTAGAATGCACAAAGTAACCATGCGCTGAGGTGCACCTTCTGCCCACTTCGCAGTCCTAGCTGTGGGATATATTCAGGTGCGCCGCACCACGCCAGCAACGTCCCCATCCCCACCCTGGTCAAGACATGATTATAAAGGGCACTTGAACAAAGGGCAGCCCAGCCTGGCCAATAACCAATGCCTCGCGGTCTTGTTCAAAAGTATGAGCCGATTCCTTCCTCAGCTTTTCATCCAGGAGATCAAAGATCACACAGATTCGGGAGCTGGGGCAATCCTATGGGACCCATATGAGAAAAGCCATGAAGGAAAGACAATGAACAAATGCAAAGAAAGCCAGTAGGAAGAAAGGGAATGGAGCAGAGATCAGGTGGGAGAGGAAAGTGGTTTTGTTGGTGATGCTACCACCTCATTGACTAAGTGTGACCTCCCCAGACTTCTGGGAGAACATTATCTGTGCTTATGACACGCCTTCCCTTTATTACACTTGAGCTGGTTTGCTTTACTTTCCAAAAGGAGCCTGGACAGCATACAAGTCCCATATTTTACCAAGCCACTTACTGTATCAGATGCTACAGAGCACCTGTCCCCAAGCACCTCACTGAGGAGAAAAGATAGATAAACACACTTGGGCCTCAGCATGGTACAAAGGTCCTTATGTGGGTGTATGTGCCAAGATCACCTCCTGCCTGGTCCCAACAAACTCCTTCCACTCTAGTGTTATCAACTTATTTGAGTTCTCCAATCTCACCCCTCTGTTGTGCTCATCATGTGGTCTCCTCTCAGAGAGGCCCCCTTCCTCTACTTAACTTGTCCTTTAGGACTCGGGATGAGGGCCACTTTCTCTTAAAAATACTTCCTAATCTCTCCCTAGGCTGGATCAGGCTCCCCTCTTCTGAACCTCACCATATAAATGTTTGTACTTGTCCCCACTATGATGCCATAGCCAATTTTTGGGCTCCTGATCAAAAACATCTCATAGGTTTTTATATGGCATAGGCCCAAGACAGCTCTTAATTCTCTTCTTTATGGGATACCCCAGGACTCAAACCATTTCCCTCTTAGCTCCCAGCCTCCACTATATCCTCTAGGGTCCCTTCCCTTTAAATCTTGAAGAGTCACCCCAGCATCTCTCATTTTTACTAGCCCCAAGAAAAGCAGAAGTTCCTTTCTTTTTAGTGGTTTTGCTGCTAATCACTACTAGGAAACAGAAAAGAAAAAACCAGCAAAAATAATTACATTCAAAAACAAACAGTGCTGTGATCCCTGGACCACACTTCCTGACTCCCTTTGGAGATGGTAAAAGGAAATCCTAATGGACCTTCATCTTGTATTGTTATTTCTAATAACAATAGAGCTAACCAGCCACCCCGCCCACTAAGCTTTCACTTAAGGCAAATCACTTGCATCCCATCTTCCAGAGGCTACTCTTCCCAACTTGAAGCTGGATTCAAGCCAAAATAGTCAGGACTAAAAATCTGTGCTCCATAGACACAGGCAAGCAATTAGCATATCTAAGGCTGTCTAGACTGAGTGGCTCCAAGTCAGCTCACCAAATTTCCACCCAGGCTTGTCCTCATATTCTCTAACCAAACTGATTCCTTATGCATCTGGGAACGTGGTCTAATTCATCTTTACATGTCCAGCATCAGACAGAGGCAGAAAACAAACATGTTTAATGAATGGACTTCTAAAATCAAAGCAATACAAAGCAGAATAGGATGAGTGCCAAACAGGAGGTTCAGACAATACTGTAAGAGTGGGCCAAAAGCTAGCGAAGAGAGAACAGTGGGAAAATCAAGTATGGCATCTAGATCTGAAAACCAAGCTCATCGCAGCTGGGACTGCAGAACAGTGAAAGCATCTTAGAGTTTCACATGTCAACAGCAACAATGACAATGTAGCTAACTGACTTGATAAATGTGGGGGGTGGGGTGCAATTATAGTTCTAGGTTACGCTCATAGAAGTCGGGCCCACAAAATAGAGGAGGTTAGAGCTCTTCTTTAACCTGAGTGCATCAGTTTAGACTACAGTACCCAACTCCAGGCACTGGACTTTTAGGATGCTGGCAAACTGGAATCTTAGGAATAGTCCTTAGGAACCATGTGGTGAAGAGTGTAAAAGCCAAATATGTATGGGAATGCAAGCTGGTGCAGCCACTCTGGAAAACAGTATGGAGGTTCCTCAAAAAACTAAAAATAGAACTACCCTACGACCCAGCAACTGCACTACTAGGCATTTATCCAAGGGATACAGGTGTGCTGTTTCGAAGGGACACATGCACCCCATGTTTATAGCAGCACTATCAACAATAGCCAAAGGATGGAAAGAGCCCAAATGTCCATCGATGGATGAATGGATAAAGAAGATGTGGTACAGAGATACAATGGAGTATTACTCGGCAACCAAAAAGAATGAAATCTTGCCATTGGCGACTACATGGATGGAACTAGAGGGTATTATGCTAAGTGAAATTAGTCAGAGAAAGATAAATATCATATGACTTCACTCATATGAGGAATTTAAGACACAGAACAGATAACATAAGGGAAGGGAAACAAAAATAATATAAAAACAGGGAGGGGAGCAAAACAGAAGAGACTCATAAATATGGAGAACAAACAGAGGGCTACTGGAGGGGCTGTGGGAGGGGGATGAGCTAAATGGGTCAGAGGCAATAAGGAATCTACTCCTGAAATCATTGTTGCACTATATGCTAACTAATTTGGGTGTAAATTAAAAAAAATATATATATATATCTAAAATACACACACACACACACACACACACACACACACACACACACACACGCCAAACATGTAACAATGGTCTGACTGCAGACTTTTGGGGCACCTGGCTAACTCAGACAGCGGACGATGTGACTCTTGGTTTCAGGGTCACGGGTTTACACTCCACATTGAGTGCAAAGATTACTTAAATAAACTTTATACACCTCAGACTTTTCACATGAAAAACAAAAACAAAAGCAAAACCAGGGGCAGGAGTGAGGTCTCCAATTGCTAATTTCAAATCAACGAAAGCTTTGGTTCTTTTCCTACACAGCTAGAAGAGAGAGGTTAAAAAATTCGGGCATACTACAAGGAACAGTTAATAATTAGAACTAATTGAAAATGATCCAGGTTAATTTTTGCCAAGAGGTACATGAATCAAGGTTAAACAACAAACCTGGGTTTGAATCCCACCATATGGGCCTTTCTATCTGTAGGGCCTCATTTTCCTATCTGTAAAAGGAGGTAACATGATCCCCTTTGTAGGGTTAAGAGTAGAAATAATATATGAAAAGCATCTAGCAAGATACCTATGGAAGCCATTATTACCACTCTTTTTTCTTTTTTAAGTATGTGTCACACCCAGCGTGGGGCTTGAACTCACAATGTTGAGATCAAGACGTGAGCTGAGATCAAGAGTCAGACGCTTAACCGACTGAGCCACCCAGGCGCCCCCCACCCCCACCCCCAGTATTACCATTCTTAAATTAGCTTACTGCAATCCCCAAATCCAAACAATTTGGATGGGACTGGGCTAGATGACCCACAAAAACACCTTCCTAAGATGAAATTTTGACCTGTTCAATTCAGTGGAAGAACGGGTATAGGATTTGCAGAATCCTATAGGGACTTAGATCTGGAGTTAGGTGCTGCAGAGATTAAGACGAGGGGTATACATAGGGGAGCGGAGGGCAGGGTGGCCATTCCTACTGAAATGGGCTCAGCTAAGCAGCAGGCTGGGGAAACGTTCAGCCAAAGACTTCTTCCAAGCAGCAGAGACTTCTCAGCAACCAGGAAACATTCCTGAGGAGCTGCGGAGAGTGCTGGAATCTAGGACTCCTCAATTTGCAAACCAGCACTCATTGTACTGGAAAAAACCCAAAGTCCCATCAGCAGCAGGTCACAACCTAAATCAACAGCGATTCCACTTTACGTTTATTCCTCACTATTAGCAATTAACAATGTACCTTTAAGCACTGCTGAGTGTGATTTGGTCCTTACCACACTCAGAGCAGCAGCGGGGCACTAACCACTAACATGGTTTAGGTAACAATGGCCGGGTAACTCTTCTACTGTCAAATAACTGGTAACTGGCGGGTCTGGGGCTGGAAACCTAGGTCTCTGGGGATCAGACAGATTTCCTAGACGGCTGGAAGAGAGGTAAGAACTACCTCAAGATACAAATCGCTAGAGGGGAAACATGCAAAAATACTCTGCATGTCCTTTTTGCATTTCCAATTGTCTGATGCTGGACCGAGGAACCAGACAGGGTACATACAGAAATGGGAGAAGGGGGCAATGGCAAGTACGCTCGTTGGGCAAGAAAACAGAAGCTCCTGGTGAGTGTGTTGGAAGAAGGGAAAAGGGGGAGGAGAAAGGAAGTGGGAAGGAGCCTCAGGAAGACGGAGAATTCCGTAACTGAGCAGCCACTAGGCGCCACAGCCACATTACCTCTCTGTATTCACAACTCTGCGACCCGGACTCTGTTACCGTCCCCACTCTGCAGGGGACTGAGTCAGAGAAGCGAGGTGACCTTCCTAGGCTAGAGCGTGTGTGGAAAGCTGGATTCAGAGGCAAGGAGGCCAGGCTGCGGAAACACCCAAACCGCTGCGGTCTCCGCCCTTCCACGCCGCTGGCAACCTGCACCCACCGGGGCGGGGCGTCCACAAGTCTCCTTCCGGGCGGTACTGCCACCTCCTCCCCGGGACCCCGCGCTCCGCCCTCGGTCCGTACGACCCCGAAGTCTCTGGGGCCCCTGCATCACGCCTCCCCAGACCCCTCTTCGTCCCCGCTGGCCGCCTGGGCCGGGGAGGCCCACAGCCCAAGCCCGGGAGGAAGGCCGGCGCCGGAGAGCTTCGTCGCCTCCAGCCCCGGTGGGGGCGGGCGCAGGGAACGGTTGGGGGAAGGGGCCCCGGGGGGCGGCCACGCGCCACTCACGCGTCGAACTTGTTGTTCATCCTCTCACCGCCGCCGTCGCCACTGCCTCACGGAGTGACTTCCGCTCCGCCAGGTCCCCTCCCGCTTAGGGCCCGGTCACTTCCGGCTGCGCACGGCGCAGCGGAACGTCTGCGCGCTGGCCCGGTGTGGGACAAGTATCCCGGGACGCCAGCCCTGGGCGGCTGCGCGGAGGCTGTGGCTTCGCGGTCCCTGCGGGCTGCGGGCCTCAGCGCTACCTGGGTTCCTGTCGCCCTCCTGCCCGCCTTCCCGGCGGCTCCAAGGAAACAGTTTCCGTCCGAGGGAGGGTCCCGACCCCCTCCCGCGGCGGCTGGGAGGAAGAGGCAGAGCCGCGTCGCTGACTGTGCGGGCTCCGGACCGCCTGCTTGGTACAAATCCCGACTCCACGCCCTGTGCCGGCTGCACCATCCTGGACTGTGTTTTAACTTCCCGAGACTGTTTCCTCTTCTGTACTGTCCATACTGTATTACAGTACCTGCCTCTTCGTGTTGCCGTGTGGATCTGACGGGATAATCAGTGCCAGGCGCTAGACACAGCAACCCTCAATAAGTGTAGTATTTTTAATTTTGCTTACTTGTGCGAGGAGCTAAAGAGAACCACAGATGGGCCCACCATCATCAAACTGCCTCCAGGATCTAAGTCTCTGCTCCAAATACACAGGGGCAGCATGCACCTACACTGGAGTTAATGGAATGAACCTGCTGGTGATTGAGCACCAAAGCCAGCCGCCCTGTACTTGGGCACCCTGTACTTGGGAGAGGGGGGTTATTTCTGGGGTCCTCTCCCCTCCCCCAACAATGTCCCATGGTCAGGTCTTCATGTGGCATGTTCACATTTTTGAATCACTTTGATCTGCACCTTTGATCCTCTGATGAGGGTAGATAGGAACTGAAATCTGTACCCATATTTACAGATGAAGTTGTTTCATCACAATCAGAACTCTGGCCAGAGCTGTACTCTCCAAAGCAGGGCCTTGCCTCTCTCCCAGGAAGCCCTCAGCTGGCCATCTTGTTGCCTAAGTGGGGCCAAGCGAGGCTGGTCAGGGTCTCCTTCCAGAAGGCAAAGCCCAGAAGTTCCCTGTTACCTCCCAGCCTCTCTGCCTAGCTCTTCCTTGTCTTAACCAACCTTTGACACCAGTGCAAATGCCCTGGCCTTTGAGAAGAGAAGGAAGAGGGGTCTGTTTTCCAGGCCATGGAATGAATCTTCCTTGGAGTGTTTAAAACTGAGTTGGGAATTTTGGACTCCAAACTTTATTTGGCCACCAGTGTTCTGAGAAACCCCTGTTACTCTGGGCCCCAATTTGCCCATCTGAAACATGGGGGGAGTAGTGACTTGCTTGTCCATGATGATGTGAAGAGCTCTTAACTCTGAAATCTTTGTGATCAATGATAAAAAATGCATATGGATGGAAAGGTCCCTGGTGCAGGTGAGTGTTGGGTACTCATAGCACCCAGAAGACAGGGGAGGGAGATGCCAGTGGGAGCGGGCTACTGCCATTCTTTTGAGAGAACATTGCCTGCTACTCTTCACATCTCTCTTGACTTCCTTCCTTTAGGAACCTGTGGGGAACTCGTAAAGAGGAAAGGGGGCCTAGGCCTAGAGGGATGGGACCTTGCCTAGCTGGGGACATTGTAAAAAACAGAGTCCTTGGGGCTTCAGAAATGATGGGAGTTGCTAATGCTTTGCTGAAGTGAGGGGATTGCCAGGACTAGGTAGCCCGTGCCACGCGGATGCTGATCCCAACAGCACACCCTGCCCACAGCCGTTCTCAACCACTCCAGGACTCCAGCTCGGTCTCTTTATTTCCCATGCTTTTCTCGGGGCCTGTTGGCTCACATGGCCATGAAGGGCACTTCCCAAAGAGCACGCTCATGATCTCAGCCACTGAAGAACACAGCCAATCAGACTCCACGTGGCTGGCGGCCGATGGTTGGCTCAGTCAGGCGAGGGCAGGTAGGAGCGGGGGTCTCCAGGGAACGGAAGAGGGGGCACCTGGTTGTAGTGGGCCATGAGGAAGATGCCAGCAGTGCCACAGACAAAAAGGGAGAGCATGGCCAGGAAGCAGACACGGTCCAGCACGCGGCCCACCAAGAACCACTCCTCGCTCCCCTGAGGGCGGGAGGCAGGTGTGGGATGACCGGCAGGAACACCAAGCCTGCCCTGGATCACGGTGCCGTCCTTGGCCCGCCAGCAGGCCTCTTATTCTCCATTTCTTTGGGTCCCTCTCACCTACTTCCAGGCCTTAACCTGTGTTCTGCCATAGTCCCCTGGCACCGATGTCCCCATTCCACTTTTTCCTTCCCACTGCCCTGCCGTGGCCACTCCACTCATCTTGCCCCCATCTTAAGTCCAAGTCCCTCACCGGGTACTCAGTTCCCCTTACACTGTCAAAGTGACTTTGCTGGTGGCGGGCAAGGGCAATGAGGTTGCAGGCTTCCACACAGGCCTGGATGGCCGGGGCGGCCTGCTTCAGGCTGCCACACAACTCTCGGCTCTGCCCTGGCTCCGGGCCTTTCTCTGTTGAGAGAGGGTAAGGTTTGGGAATCGAGTGGAGAAGAAATAGTCTGAGAAGGTAGCCTCTCCTGAGCGACCCTAGTGTCTCTCTCTCCAGCTGGACACTTACCAACACTCATCTGCTGTGTCCGGTGCCTTGGCCAACAGATAGCCCTCCCCGTCAGATAGCAGGCCAGAGTGAGCACTGGAGTGTCCCCAGTGTCATGCCTCCTGCCTCACCTAGCTTCTCCAGCGCCGCCCTGACCAGCCCGTTGCGCTGCCGCTGCCGGAAGAGAAGTTCACTGCGAGGCAGGCAGAGAGCAACCTCTTCCCCAGCTGTGATTGACCATCCCGGAGAGGAGCCATTCTGCAGCCGGCGCCCCGTGTCTTGCACAGCCACTGGGACCAGTGGGCGAACGTGCATCCGCAACAGCTGGGGCAAGAGCCGCAGGAACACCTGGAGAGAGGATGTTCTGGGGCGCTTAGCTTAGTAGCCGGCAGACCTGGACGTGTGGGCAGCCAGGCTGGGCTTCAGAGCAAAGAGTGAAGGTTGGCACGGAGGGCTCAAGCTACCAGGGGCCCAGAGGCAGCACCTTAGGGACAGTGGCTTGACACTGGTACAGCGTGGCTGTCCTGTGCCAGGCACTGAGCCTAGGTCCCCAAACCTGTGTGCACATTCGAATCACCAGGGTGCTTGCTGCACAGCCTGCACGAGGCCACAGGCTGGCCCCACCCTTGCTGTTCCAGCCCCGGACGCCTGAGGCGGGCCTGGGAATCTGCATTTGCAACAAGGGTCCCAGCTGACTGCTGCAGGTGGGCTGCAGATGGCCTGGAGCCATCTGGGTAGAGCCAGATGGCCTGGGTAGAATCTTGCTTCTCCTTCCCAGCGATGCAACCTTGGGTGAGCTAATGAACCTCTCTGTGCCTCAGTTTCCTCATTTGTAAAACGGAGGTGGCACTAATACCCACCTCATAGGAGTTTTATGAAGATCAAATGAGTTAGTATGTATGATGCACCTGCCACAAAGCAAGCACTCAGTATTATTATTAATCCGTCTGGATTGATCCACATGCTTCAAGATACACACAGGGCAGGTTTGTTGCTGAATGTGGCAGGTGAGTAGGGAAGGGCAAGGGGGTGGAGAGGAAGACGCGTGTGAGTGGACTGGACTGGAGGATGCTGGAGTGGGCAGAGAGGGGCCTTGCCTTGCGGACCCTGTGGGCCATGGAGTGTGTATGGGGGGACCGCAGAGACACGTTGAGCACGACCACAGCATTCACAACAATGAGGATGGTCACCACCAGGAGGAAGGTCAGGTACCTGCCAGGGCCAGGTAGGCGGGAGGTGGGGCTGGCCTGCTGGCACTGACTCCATCTCCAGATGCACCCACCCTTAGCAGCTGATTCCCCCAGATCTCTTAGGGTGAGGGGTTGGCATTGAGGATGGGAGGGTGGGAGTGGCAGAAGGGTAGTGCCCCGAATTCCAGGAAGGGGAGGGTGGGAGGGGGTGGTAGGCGTGAGGGCCAGCCTTACTTGCTGATAAGTGGCACTGCCTGGGAGGTCTCGGGCACCTTCTTGGCCACAAGGAAGAGGAAGACGGTCTGGGCCAGGAGCACGTTGATGGCGACGGTACACTTCTGGCCCCCCGCTGCCCGTAACCAAGAGACCCTCAGAGCAGATCTCAAGTTCCCTGCCATGGGGCTCCTCCCCCACCCCATTCCTGTCCCCGGGACAGGTGGTCTCGTGGGTGGTGCCACTCTGCGCCCTCCCAGCTAGCCCCTGTGCTGCCGGCCGGGGCCGTGGCTCCCCTCCCACGGGCTCCAGGTACCCTTGGCAGGAAGGAAGTAGATGAGAATGGCGACAGAAGAGATGAGCACACAGGGCGCGATGATGTTGATGATGTAGAAGAGGGGCTTGCGCTGGATGAGCAGGTAGAAGACCACCTTCTGGTGGCCCGCCTCCTCAGCGGGTGCCTCCACATCCAGCAGCATCTTGGCCGGCCGGTGCCGGATGGCCCACTCCCCGTTCTCTGCGGGCAGCGGGCCACAGTGAGCACTGGGAGCACAGGCTGGGCAGATCCCCGCAGCCCCTGTGACCCGGCTGTGGGCGGCCAGCCGGGGCCCAAAGCAGTGCCACCGAGGGATGGAGGCAGCAAAGGGAGACTGGATATCTGATCCTCCTCCCACCAAAACTGGAGACATTATCATGGGGACATCAGAACTCTGCTGGGTCTTTAAAAATCTAGTTTGTGTGGTTTAGTCTAGCCTTCATCTTGAGTTACATGGGAGGGGGTCTGAACCGAGCCTGGCCCTGCCCTGGAGGTCAGGTGCAGCTGGGGTCCTGGGAAGAGGTTACCCGTGAAGGCCTCAGGGTCGATGAAAATCCACTCTATGGTCTGACCATCTTCCTGGCTGAGCTGCAAATTGATCTCATTGGTGCTGTAGGTCTGGGACCTGGGAAGGGGGACACACTTGAGGGCGTATAGATCCACCTACGAGGTCACGTACACAGTCATCTGGGGCAACCGTGGGCGGTCTTGCCTCAAAAAGTACAGCTAGGAATTTCTGAGCCCTCCGCAGAGCCCTGGCCACGAGATGGGGGCACGAAGGGGACCCGGGCTCCCTGGAGGTCAGGGAAGTTTTTGTTGAAGGGCCAGGAGGCTGCAGCTCAGTGTGCGTCACGGATGTTAAGAGCCCAAGGCCACTCTGTTCCTCCCTTTCACTGCCTCCAGGGCAGGAAGGGCCAATGGTTAGAACATAGAAGACACAGTCTGTACCTCTCAGGTCTGTTTGTTACGGAGGGTCTCCTTGTGAAAAGACTGCTTCTCTAAAGCGTGGGAACCCACTCACACAGACCTCCTTCCCCCCATTTCTGGAAGAGGAAAGTGAGAGCACCTCCACCTCTCCATGGGGAGTGGGGTGTAGCGTCTCGTGTGGGGTGGCGCTCGTGTGTGCATGCTGGTACCTCGCGGGCAGGTGTATGCCTTCTTGCCCACCCACCCCAGTCATTAACTCCTCCCTTGGGGCACAGGCAGGGAAACTGAGGCAGCGAAGGAGGATGAGCGAGGGGACTGTGGCTTAGCCGGGAGGGACGTGGGCACCTGCAGGTGTCTGGGCCTGAGACGGGCACAGAGGCCCCAGAGAGAGGGAGCCGCACCCCTGGTGAGAAGCCTCGCATCCACCCCCCTCCCCAGCCAGGTTCCTCTTAGGGCAGCTCTCCAGGTTTGCACCCACACCCCCGGTAAATGGCCTCACTGGAAGACGAGGGAGCAGTTCTGCCAGTCGAAGGGGAAGTAGGTGACGGAGACGGGGCAGGAAGAGCGGAAGATGGCGGGCGGCAGCCAGTAGACACATCCGTCAGGAGACACCAGCACGTTGCAGTAGAGGGCCACCTCGAACACGCCGTCCACGCTGCGCACAGGCCAGGCCCCGGGGCTGGGGGCTCACGTCCCCGGCGGCCCCGGCTCAGCCGAGTCCCACACCCCAGGCCTGCCCGCGTCCTGCGTGGATGGGGCCTGGGGACACCAGCCCCTCCCGGGCACAGGGTCCACTACCTCCCCGCCGCGCCCACCTCCAGGCCTCATCATCCCACCTCCTAATCACCACAGCTTCTATGGGAGCCGCCCTCACCCCCACGTTGGAGGGAGGGCCGCAGCCCAGCAGACGACCGAGCCCAGAGGAGATGGAGTGAGCCAGGTCGAGAGTCAGGTCTGCTGGCCAGGCCCTACCCTCGGCAGCACCTGCCACATCCAGTATTTCCTGGCCCCGGAAAAGGGGGCCCGGTCTGCACCTTTCCCCAGAGCCCCCCTTGTCCTACCGGGCCCTGCCTTTGTATCGTTTTGTCCCCCCACCCCTGCCCGCACTCCTCCTCACTTGTTCTCCAGCACGACATCCGGCCGCCACACCATGGTGGACGGCACCCTCAGCACCCACAGGCCTTCGTAGTCTTGCGGATCCCAGCGCAGGCGATAGTCACACCACTGCTGCAGGGCGAGTGGGGTTGCCAGACCCCTGCTCCCCGCGGAGTCACCCCCTCCCCAGAAGAGGCGGGGAGGGGGTGGGGGAAGACAGGCAGCTCCAAGGGCCTTGGGACCCCAGGGAGGGGGCCTGATCCAGGGTACAGGACTTCAGGGGGGGTCTCTTACCATCTCTATCCACACATTGGTGGTGAGGGCCTCCTCTCGCTCATTCTGGGGGTTCAGAACAGAAGGTTGAGCCCCCATTGCTTGCCGTCTCTGGATGTTAGTCCCTACAGACCCCCACTGGGTGCTACAGGACCCCAGCCTCTTGGGCATCCTTCACCGGAGTTTTCTAGCTCCCCAGCCTCTCCCCTGTGGCGTCCTTCCTCCTCCTGGCTGCTAGAGCCAGCCCCTTCCTCTCCCCAGCAGGTCCCGGGGGCCAGGTGCACTGGGCCTCCGCCTCCCCTGCCATCCTACAAGCCTGTGGCTCACCAGGGAGATGAGGTTGGTGAGGGTGAGTTTCAGGCTGACGTTGACCACGTCTGAATCGCGCTCCGCGGGCCGCAGGTGGGGGTCGTAGTTGTGCATCAGGTCCGCGAGCAGACGCTCCTCCTGGTTCCGGCCCTGGGCTCCTGCAACGGACAGCAGTGAGCCCGGGTGCAGGGGCTTTGGGGCAGAAAGAGTTGGGGGGGGGGGTCACAAGAGGGTGTGATGTGGAGAGGTGGGGAACTTAGAGGTGCAGGGCAGGTCCCAATAGCCCTCCAGACCCTCTGTCCCCTGAGGCCTTGGATCTCTACTCCAGGCCTCCCCAGGCTCCTGAGCCCCTGGTCCACACCCAGGCAGACAGCCAGCAGCGGCAGGAGGAGCGGCAGCCCCTGGCCCCTGTACATGGTGCCGCAGCTCTACAGTGCCGGCTGGGACAGCAGCTCTCCGGCTCAGGGTAGAGAGACGTGGACTCCGGGTCTCATGTAACAGCCCATGCTCCCACCCCAGGCAGCCTGGCCAGGCCAGCTAGGCCCCACCAGCTGTCTGACCACAGCAGCGTCAGCTGTTCCAAGATGGACAAAATGCCAGGCTCGGGTTACCTGGGCTGGGGAGGGGACAGAGGGGCCCCATCTGCCCCAACAGAGATGGCTCAGCCTCCATCCCCGCTCTCTGACTCCGTTGGCCCAGCCCGTGCTCCTTCCATCTGGGGTGGGGGGGTGGGGCGACTGGAGACACAGCCTTGGACGGACAGGTGTGGGAGGGAGGCAGAGTGCGAGGAAGCGCCCCAAATTGGGCTCCCTCCTTCTGCTCCCTCCGGCGGGTCAGGATTTGGGGAGGTTTAGAGGGGCGTTTTGGACCTGAGCCATGACATGGTTGAGGACCATGAACCTGTCCCACTAGCCTAACATCTTCATGGGTTACTCCACTGGGCCAGGGCACTGGGGACAAGCCTAAGAGGGAGATGCACTAGGTCCCCGGGGCTTGGATACCTTAATGCAAATTAGGGTGTTTTTCAGGGTCCTTCAGATAACTTGAACTTCAGGCAGTTCAGGGCCCTCCCAGGCTCTGAGGCACAGGACACAGGCCTGGTAAGCTTTGGAGGAAGGAGGGCTGAGGAGGGTCTGGAGCTTGGGGCTCTTGGGAACAGAACAGCCCCTGAATAGGGGCTCCTCAGTGTGGCCTCGGTATTTATTAAATTATTCACAGACTAAGGGAGTCTCCAGCATGTGGCAGGCACAAGGCTAGGTGGGCTGCAGGGGACTCGCAGGGGACTGCGAGGAGGCAGGGATAAGCCTGAGCGGCTCATAGGACTCAGAGTTCAGTAAGGCAGGCAGTCAAGATCAAGGTTGCGGCCCCTGGAGAGTCAGATGAGGGGACCCAGAAGGGCCAGAAAACACACTCCATCGGCTTTGTAGTTTGAGGTCGGGGAAAGGGTGGGGCTGAGGCTAGTTTAGGAACAAAGGTCCCTGCTGCTGGCTGTGACCATGACCATGGGCTCAGGCCACCTGTCGTTTGACCATCTATTCTAAGCAGACAGGTCAGGACCTCCCAGCAAGTTTGCAAGACAAAGAACGCAGCTTCGACTAAGTGCTACCCACCCTTGGGCGTCCTGGGGGACAGGGTGGTGGAGGCCTCTGAGGGCTGGAGGAAAAGTGCCACCTACCTCCTCCCCCACAAACAAATGAGGTCTCCAGCATTTCTCCACATTTCCAATGTGTCAGTACATTGGAAACCAGCCTACTACTTTCAGTCCTTGGAGATCCGTGTGTGAGGTTGGCTCAGACCCCAGCCTCCATAGCCACAAATCCCTCCTGTCTGTCCTCACCGGGATTCTGGGGTCGGGGGGACAGTGGTGGTGGCACCTGCCTTCCCTGGTCATCTACTTGGGTCCTTGTGTTCAGTCCTGCTCTGGGCCCCACCCCTAAGCGTTGCTCTCAGTGTGCATCTAGGTGTGTAGCCAGCCCCCTTTCCCTGGAGATTACAAAGCCAGGTGCCCCTTCTCCCCAGTTTGCCCTTTGGTCCTCCCCACATTCGGGTCCCTCACCCATTTTGCAGAGCAGAACCTCTTCCCCTCTCTGCTCCCCCTCCCCCAAGACCACACTTAGGCAAGACCATTCATGGCTCCTGCTAAGCAACGGACCACCTATTCACCACCTGCCAAACCCTCTGCCCCAGGCAGTGGTGGTCTGGCTGTTGCTCTGACATTTCCGACTTTCCCTTTCCCCTTCTCTCCAAGTGTCGGGGAGGAAAAAGGAAGATTGTGGAGCGTGACTTCCCTCTGGTATGAATTATGCCGCCTCCCTACGTATGAAGAGATTTCAACTCCTGTTTTTTCACCTTCTCTCTGCTGTGGGAGAGAGGTAAGGTCTCTCTGGTGTTCTCAGGAGGGTGGGTCAGCTGAGGGGCTGGTGGTTTTGTCCTGAAGGGGTTCAAGGGGGGCAACTTTAAGAGAAAAATCTTCTGTAGACATCATTTGTGTCTAATAGCTACTCCCCCTTTGTCGCCTTCTATTCTGGAGGCTGGAAAAGTGAAATGCTCAACTCCCAGTCTCCCTTGAGGAAGGGGTGGCCACGTGATAACATCTTGACCCAGGAGACGTCTGTAGAAATCGGCTAAGGGGCTCCAGGAGAGAGCTTTTGCTTCCTGATAAAAGGGGTCAGGAAGGTCTGGCCCCTTTCCTGCCTCGAACACAGATGAGAAGTGTGGATCTGCGGCAGTGAGCTTGTGAGCAGGGCGACAACATGAGGACAAAGCCAACACGCCAAGGAGGGAGGACGGGGCAGAAAGCACAGAGCCGGGGTCCCTGGGAGCTCTGTGGGACAGCCGAGCCAACGAGCCAACCACTGTCTCGTGAAGAGGAAGTCTTACTTCTTTGAACCACAGTTCTTTGTGTTTCTGTTCCTTGAAGCCCAGTGCATCCCTAACAGATTCATCACTGTTTGAAGGAGGGTGAGTAGCCTTGCTGGCCTGGGGAGACTGTGTAGGGACACCCTTTGGTTTCACAGGAAGCTGGCCCCTTGTGGGTGTGACTTCCTGGGGAGGAAGGAGCTATATCACCTCTATCACTTCCATATCACCTATAAAGGGGACCGGTGCAGACAGCACCCTGGGGCTGCAGTGCTGGAGGAATGGGTGCCATTGGGGGTCCTTCTGTGACCCCGGGAAACTGGGCAAGGGGCACCCTTGGTCGGGCGTGGCATTTGGGGTGGTTTCTCCGGAAGGGTCGCTGCCACCTGAGCAGAGCCTGAAACCGGGGTTCACCTGGCGGTTGGCAACAGTACCATCGTGTGGCAGAGAGAAGCAAGGACAGTGGCTGAGGGGTCTGGTTCAGGGCCTCTTGGGGCTCGGATGGGGTCCCTCCCGTAGAGGGCGATTCCAGGGAAGTCTCGGACCTCCTGCTCATCTGATGGGTGTAAGTCCAAGCCGCTTTCCCTACCCAGAGGGACAAAATTAAAGATTCGTACCTCGAACCTGTGCACGGTTCATATTGGAAGGCAGAAGTAACCAGGGTCAGTTTTGACACTAGGTGGTTTGTCTTTTGTTCATTTCCTTTGACAGACAAAAAAATCCCGCCTTATGTATACCTGGGCCAATGAGGTCACCGACTCCCTCTGAGGGAGACGGGTTGGTCTGTGAAGACCTTCGGTGTGTCCATCCAGGAGACGATTAGTTGGGCTTGCTCCAGTCTGCCCACAGACTCCCTGTCAGCCTTGGACGTGGGAGACCACAGGCCCATCCCCTGTGACTCAGGCTCACAACTGAGGAATGAGTTAAATAACCACCCCTTACATTTGTAGGACACGTGTAAGTACCTTTATGCCCACTAGCAGATTCTATTTTCACAGCCCCTCACAGATGGGACTTATGATACACACATTTTGCTGGCGAGAAAACAGCTAATAGATGAGGGTGGCTCACCCAAGGTCACCCCGCTGGTGTAACAAAGCACCCCAAAACTTTGTCTCTTAAAACAGCAAACATTTACTATCCCACACAGTTTCTGAGGGTCGGGAATCCAGGAGCAGCTTAGCTGGGTGGTTCTGGCTCAAGAACTGGCCGTGCCCAAGATGTTCGCCAGGGTTGTGATCTCATCTGAAGGCCCAGCAGGGCTGGAGGATCCACTTCCAAGGTCACTCATGTGGCTGCAGGCAGAGAGCCTTAGTTCCTTGCCGTGTGGGCCTCTCCACAGGGCTGCTCACCATACCAGCTGCTTCCCCAGAGTGAGAGATCCAACTTTCAGTTGCTTTCAGCAAGAGTGATGGGGGTGGGGAGCAAAGGGGGTGCCACAGTGTCTTTTAGAGCCTGATCTCAGAGGTGCTGCACCGTCACTTCTGCCTCGTTCCGTTGGTCACACAGACCAAGCCTGGTTCAGTGTGGAGGGAGGCTACACAGGGTGTGGATACCAGGAGGTGGGGATCACTGGGGCTCTCTTGGAGGTAGGCTCGCATGTCTCCCAGCCAGCACCTGCAGCCTCAGCCTTTGGCCCTTGGGACAGGATTGTTGGGGGCTTCTTTTGGGGTAGAGTTGCCAAATTTAGCAAATAAAAAGACAGGATTCCCAGTTAAGTTTGAATTTCAGATAAACGATGACTAATTTTTTTGGTAAACGTATGTCCTGAATGTTGTATGGAAGCCCTACTTTGGGGTGGAGAATAGGTGTCCAAGAGGGGACACGTCTTGGGGGAGGGCTGAGTTCTGGGGCTCTAGGACTGCGCATATGACCTGAGGTTGATGAGCTGACCTCTGGTCTTTGTGGGTGCTGAGCCCAACACTTCCGGGTGGAAGTGTCCTGGTCCTCGGCTTCCCTGAGGGACCCAGACAGCACCGCCAAGGCAGAAGGGGCTAGGGAAGGCCATTTTGCAACTCTGGTGCCCCCACCCCTGCTGAAAGCCTCCTTCCTTAGGAGCCCCGGAGAGGGAGGTGTGCCCACCTCAGCTCCAGGTGGGGCTTCAGAAGCTGAAGACTGAGGGGTAGTTGAGAGGAGGGTGGCTAGGGAGCAGGGAAGTGAAGGCACAGGATCCCACCTGCTCTAGCCTCACCCGGGGGACGGGGAGGCAAGAAGTGGCCTCTGCCTTTCTGACTCCTCCCAGAGGGGTCCTAAAAGGCTGGCCTGAGTGGCATCCTCCCTGGCCCCTGAGCCAGCCCCCTTCCCCCCCACCAAATTGTCCTGCCCTGACCGCCAGCTGATGTCCACTCTCAGACCTCCTCGGCAGCTCCTGTCTTCAGCTACAGAGGACCGTGGTCGAGGAGTGGGGCGTCTCTCTTCCTTCCTTAATCTCAGGAAAGCCCAGCTCTTCCGGCCCCAGCCCTGCAGAACCAGCTGGCCTCGAGTCTCAGGGCCGGAAGTTGGCCTTCCCGGGAAGGGCTTGTCCTCTCTCAGACATCCCTGTCCACGTGACTACACCCGCCCCAAATCCGAAGCTGCCTGGGAGTTGGGCCAGCAGGGCAGAGCAGGCCTACCCTAGGTGAAGCGCTTATCTTCCTCATGGTAGGAGAAGGGGTCCCCGGGGAAGGGCTGAGGTGGGGGCTGGTTGTAGGCGCCCTGCAGGAAGATCCAGGCCGTGCCCACCACCATGATGGGCGTCACCACAAACAGGCAGAGTCGGTCCACTGTGCGGGCCACTCGGTTCCAGCAGTCCTTTTCCTGGGGGCGGGGAGACGGAGACAGTGGGGGTGAGGAAGGGCCTCAAACCACAGACCCACAGGCCAAGCTGGGGCCGGTGACGGAGGCATGGCCTTGGTGTATCTGCGGGGCTCGCCTCAGGCTTGCGGTGGATGGGATGTGCTGGTGTGTCCCCAGCAGGGCCCAGGCCCCCCTGAAGTCAAGGCCTCTGTCTGTCCCTCCACACCCCACTGGAGGGCTCCAGGGGCTGAAGAGGAGCTGGGGGTGCCTGGAGTCTCTCTCAGGGGGCTAAGGACGGTAAATCGTCCCCTCTCCTCCCTCTTCACCCCTCCCAGCTAGCCCCTACATGAACTGGAAAATGGTGCCCCTTTCTCAAGAGAGAAGTTTGAAAAGTTGTGTGATGCTGAACAACCACCTAAGTCTGCCTTTGAAATGTCTGAGTATGTCTGGAGTATCAGACTTGGGGTTGAGCGGGGACAGGAAGTGGTTGGCAGCCCGGACAAAGAAGGGACCCTAAGGGAGCTGTGTTCCTGGCCCAGCGTGCTGCTCTGGGGTTCTAGGCGGGGGCTGTCCCTCCCAGGGCACCTGGAGTCTGCACCCACTGTGAACTCCTTCATCTAGGGGGGTTCGTGTCTCACGTGGAACCGAGCCCCCTTAAGACAGGATACACCCAATGTGTGGCAGGCCTGTGGCTACTTGCCTCATTGTAATTGTTCTGGTCCCTCATGTGGTTGACGATGAAGTTGGCCCCATCCACGGCTGGCTTCAGCTCACTGAAGAGCTCCTGCTGGGCTTGCTCAGAGCCTGCTGGGGGCCGGCCTGTGGATACCAGGCCAGAGGAGGGCATGAGGCCTGGCCCCGGCCCACCTCCCACGGACGGGCCAAAGTCCCGGGCCACACGGGGACCCACGTGCGGTGGTGAGGCGCCGGGCCAGCCCGTGCCGCTCCGACTGCTTCTCAAACATGAGGTCACTTCGGGACTTGAGCAAAAAGTACTCCTCGGCCTTGGAGATGTAGCCCAGGGAACTGCTTCTCCGGACGAGAGACCCTGGGCTGGGCCCATCCTCTGCCGGGCGGGACATGTGTAGGAGTTCGGGCAGGGTCTCCAGGAAGAGCTGCGGCAGGTCAGGGGGGCACAGGAAAGCTATTTGACGGACATGGGTCACCTTCACGCACCCAAGCGCCTGTGACCCTCTGCCCGGCTGCCCCAAAGTACTCCCGAGTCTGACGCTGTCATCCATTCTCCCGATCCCCCGCTGATGGACACTTAGGTTGCTTCCAACTCTCCCCATTACTCACAGCACAAAGCACAACTCGTTTGTTGAAAATGAATTATGTGTGAACAACAAAAAAGTAAGAAAAATGCCCCGACTGCTGAGCTCTCTTCTCCAAATGGTAAAGATCAAGTAAGTTGCTAAGGCACCTTCACATCCCAGAACGGCTAGTGGCCCTGCAGCGGCTGAGAGGCAAGGACAGCCCCCTCCTGGGTACGCTGCCCCCCACATTCCTCACCTTTTTTTTTTTTTTTAATTAAAAAAATTTTATTTTATTTTTGAGAGACAGACGGAGCATGAGCGAGGGAGGGGCAAGAGACAGGGAGACACAGAATCCAAAGCAGGCTCCAGGCTCTGAGCGGTCAGCACAGAGCCCGACACGGGGCTTGAACCCACGGACCGTGAGATCATGACCTGAGCTGAAGTCGGTGCTCAATTGACTGAGCCACTCAGGCGTCCCCCTCACCTTCTTTTTTTAAATCAGGGTGTAGGGGCTCCTGGGTGGCTCAGTCGGTTAAGCGTCCAACTTCAGCTCAGGTCATGATCGCACGGTCCGTGAGTTCGAGCCCCGTGTCGGGCTCTGTGCTGACCGCTCAGAGCCTGGAGCCTGCTTCAGATTCTGTGTCTGCCTCTCTCTCTGACCCTTCCCCATTCATGCTCTGTCTCTCTCTGTCTCAAAAATAAATAAACATTAAAAAAAATTAAAAAAAAAATAATCAGGGTGTAACACATCCAGCAGACCGAGCAAATCTTAAGTGTAGAGCCAGATGGAGTTTTACAGATGCATTCAACTGCGTAAACGCCACCCAGGTGAGATATCCACCCAACACCGTCCCAAGGGTTCCCTCGTGGCTCCTGCCGTCACTTCCTACCCACCCCCTTCCTACCTAACCGCCATCCTGATTTCTATCACTGACGTCTGGCTGTTGCCTGACCTTGAACTTTCGGGAGAGAAAACTGTGCGGCCTGTGCTCTCTAGTGTCCGGCTCCTTCCAAGCCCCCGTGTGCTAGGAGAGCCGTCCACGCCGCGTGGGTGGCAGCACATGGCGCTTCTGCATGGCTGGGCGGCACTCCCCTGTGTGAGCACGTTCTCCTGGACAGGGACGGCCAGACAACCTCCAGCGTTTGGCCTAGGCCCCTCACCTTCTTGACCCCCTCAGACAGCACGTGGGTGCTGGGTGTACGAAAGTGGATGTTGAGCACGATGACACAGATCACCACGACCATGGTCACCAGCACCATGCCGAAGAGCAGGAACCTGTAGGCACACACTCAGCCTGGAGCCCACGGGGCAGGGCGAGGCGTGCTGGGGGTGTTGGGGCAGGGGAGGGCGAGGGGTAGGGCGGGGTGGGTGAAGCGTGGCGTGGCATAGCCGTCACTCACTTGCCGATGAGGGGGATGGCCATGGACGTGGCGGGCAGCCGCTTGGAGATGAGCAGCAGGAAGACCGACTGGGCCAGGAGCACCGAGATGGCCATTGACGTCTTCTCGCCACCTGGGGGAGCCCGGACTTAGCTGCCACCTCTGGTCTTGACCCCAGCGGGTCCCACTGTGGCCCCCTCACCACCATTCGCGATGCCACGGTACCTTGATCGACATCATGGGCTTTGGAGCTAGGGCACCTAGCTCTTCCACTTACTGGCTGGGTGACCTTCAGCAAGTAGCCTAACCTCTCTGTGCCTCAGTTGTCCCAACTGCTAAATGTCGTGAGGACAAAGTGAGAGAGCGTGAAACGCTCCTCACTCTGCCAGGGGCTGGGCAAGCGCTCAGCGAACACCGGCTATCACTGTTGGCCAGCTCCCTGCCACGCAGCCCTCCCCAAATCACAGATCTGTGTGTCCCACCCCGTACAGAAAGCTCCGGGACATCCTCATGGCACCAATGACACCCTAACTCCTAGTCCTCCACTCAGAGACCCCAGCCGGGCACTGCCCAGCTCTTCCCACCTGAGGTCCTGAGCATGTGGTGCCGTGGCCACTGTGGTCACAGGTCCCCAGCCCTGCCCCAGGGCCCCTTCTCTATCTGCAGGGTGCCTCCCAACCCCCCTCCAGCTCAAGCAGCGCGTCTTCCAGGAAAGCTTCCCCCATTTTACTGCCCCTCAGCCTGCGCTCCTAGTTCTGTGGCTTCTACAGTCTCTGCCAGCAGCAGAGGCTAGATTGCGTTTGTCCCTGGAGCTCACTGTGCCTTGCTTACAGTAAGCATTTGAAACGATTCCGAAACCAAGCGAGCGAAGATTACACATGTCCTTCTAGAACCAGGTGAGCGTAGATGGCACGTTTCCATGCCTGGCTTCCTGGAGATCCTGTTTTCCGCCCACTCGTTCAAAGTGGACGGCCTTCTGTGTGTCAGGCCCATGGTCACACGTGGTGGCCAGGACAGACCTGTTTCTGTTCAGAGAGATGGTCTAGGGGTTCTCTCTAGGGTCCTGGGGAGGCCTGCTGTGAGAAGCAGAAGCAGGGTCCAAGAGGGACTGTCCGTTTGGGGATATCGGACACGGTCACAAAACCCTCCCCTTGGCTGGCCAGCCCCCCCCCCCCCATGCCTGGACCCTGGGCAGGGAGCCCCGGGAGTGGTGACCCCGTTGTGGCTCCTGGAGGAGGTGAGGGGAGGTCTGGGGAGGCCCATGCGCAGATGCCCTCGGGGACAGGGAGGGGCTGGGGCAGGCTCAGGCTCACTGTCAGCCGGCAGGTAGAAGACCAGGTTGATCATGAAGGAGATGAGCACGCAGGGCACCAGGATGTTGATGATGTAGAAGAGGGGCTTGCGGCGGATGATGAGGTAGAAGGTGACGTCCTGGTGGCCGGGACTGTCCAGCGGGACACTGGGGTCCACGTTGATCCTGGCTGGCCGGTGCACTATCTCCCACTCCCCGTTCTCTGAGGAGGGCAGGAGGACACCTCGGTGTCAGGCCAGGCAAGGGGGCGGGTTGGGGGGGGGGGGCGGCGGGGAAGGATTGGGGGCGGGGTGGGGGGGCTGGGTGGAGTGAGCCAGCCCGAGGGCGCGCGCAGAGGAGGGTTTAGGTTCTGATGGTGGGCGTCTTTCCCTGGGGCTTGGGAAGGAGGTTTCAATCTGCAAGGGGGGAAATTCTGCCTTGGGAGTGTGGGGTTTTTTTGTTTTGAAAATATAGAAGCTAAGGCTGTGTGTGGTTCAAACAAGGAGTCTTAGAGATAATGACGTGGTGAGAGTAAGACCAATGCCCCCGGCCCCAAACCCTGGTGATGTAGCCGCCTTGGGACCTGTGTGACATAGGTTTTCTCTGATGAACAGGGGTGTGTGGTAGGGGCCCCATAGAAGACCTGAGCCCGGTCATAGATAGGAGTGTGGGGCGTTGGCAGGGGGCAGCATACACAACATTAGGATCAGTGGCTAAAGCCGCAACCATGCCTCTGGGCTTCCTGGGAACAGAAGACTAACTCCCCCTCTCATTTGTCAGTTACATCCATCCCTAGGGACCCTGTCCAGACCCAGGAGGGTCTCCTGGCCCCGGGCAGAGGAAGGGTGGGGCCAGTGTCTGTCTCTGCCTTTGGGACACAATCCCCTCCTGGGGATTTCTTTCCTTTCAATGTGCTAGATTTGCGTCGCTAAGTACGTCTGCGTGTGTTTCTCTGCGGGTCGGTATGTGTCTGCGCATCTGGGTCTCCCCGCCCGTCAGTGTGCCTGTATGTCCACGTTCCAGGTGTACACGTGTGTGCACACGTGCATCTCTGGCGGGGAGGCGTTGGTGTGACCGTACCCACGGGTGTGTGTCTGAGGGGCCTGCCCACCCACCAGCTGCTACTCTCAGCACCTGTGAAACCCTCGGGGTCGATGATGATCCACTCCACAGGATAGGAGCGGCCCTCTTCCTCCTCCTGCTTCAGACTCAGGGTGATCTCCTTGGCTGTGTACTTGAGTGAACTGGGGAGGGCAGCGGGGAGAGGGTGGTCCTCAGCCACTGGCTGCGGCCACTGAGGGCGGAAAGGCCAGTACAGGAGGTTCACGGTCAGAGGCGCCCTTGTGGGTCTGGGGGAGCTCTAATCAGGACTGAGGGTGCCTCGGGCACCTCTCTCAGCCCCTGGCAGGGTGCCCGGGGGTGAGGGCTGCCTGGAGAAGTGGGTGCACCTGAACTTGAGGGAGCAGTTCTGCCAGTCGAAGGGGAAGTAGGTGACGGAGATGGGGCAAGAGGAACGGAAGATGGCGGGCGGCAGCCAGTACACGTAGCCCGAAGGGTAGACGAGCACGTTGCAGGCGTAGGAAATCTGGAAGGAGCCGTCGTTGCTGAGGGACAAGGACAGAGGCCACCATGAATGCCAGCCAGCTGGGAGCTGGCAGAGTTGGGGGAGGCGGAGGGTCGAGGGGATGCCAGGGAGGGTTGTGGCTCAACTTGTTCTCCAGCACAATCTCTGGGAGCCACAGCATGTCAGGGGGCAGGCGCAGGACACTGATATTTCCAAATTCTTCAGCATCCCACTGCAGCCGGGGGTCCGTCCAGCCCTGGAACCCGAAAGGTATGTCAGCAGTCGGCTCTGCTGTTGTCCAGGCTCCCCCTGCTCTCCTCACTTCCCTGGGGGAACACTGGACAGGGTCTGGGAACTGTGACAAAAGAAGTTTGGGGGAGGTGGGTGCAGAGTTAGGACTCAGGTCCGTCACGGACAGCTGTGTAGAACGTACACTGCACAACAAAGGGAGCATATTTCATTGTGGACACAGAAGACTTACGTCTATATTATGAACTTCTGATGGACGGCAGAAGAGTGTTTTCTAATAAAATCAGAATACCGTGACAACCTTCCCACAGGTAAAGAATCCCAATCCACCGGAAGTCTCCATCTGAGCTTGTGGCTGTACAAGGTGGTGGGAAGGGCAGCTGGGCCTGTGGGTAGGAGCCAGCTCCTCCTGGAGGCCAGGAGGATCCCCTCCTGGAGATCCCTAAGCAGAAGGAAGCACGGGCCCTACACCCTCACCCCCCGGCTCTGAGTGGGGTAGTCTCCTTACGTGCTCAATCCACACGTTAGTGGTGAGGGTCTCCTCAACTTCTTTCTGTAATCACACGAGAGCACTGTCCCCTAGGGCCCGCACTGCTCACCTGCATACATTCACCAGGCAGCTACTTCCTGCCACCCCCCGGAGGAAACCACGGCAGTTGGCCTGACCAGACTCCTGGCCCAAGCACACACAGTCAGGAGGGGCTGGGCAGACCAAGGAGCAGGGAGGGGACACCCCTGAAGTGTGTCATGGGTCTGATATGGGGCACACCCCAGAGCTGAAGCTGGAGGGGAAGGGGCATCGGCTCGAGGCCTGTGGGCAGCAGTGAACCTGGAGAACGCTGGAGCATGCTTCCCCGGGAGAGGAGCTACCACAGGCCAGGCTGGGACCTTGAGCTTCCTCCGTGGCCATCCCAGTCCAGGAGACAGCCAGGCCTCCAGGAAGCTGTCCCCGCCCTCGGGTCCCCAGCCCAGCCACAGAGGGGCCTCTCACCAGAGAGATGAGATTGGAGAGTGTGAGGGCCAGCGAGACCTCCACGCTCTCATCTTTGTGAGCCACAGGCCGGAGCTCCTTGTTGTAGCCCTTCTCTTCAAACAGGTGCCGAATCAGCCGCTCCTCCTCGTTCAGGCCCCAGCTGCCTGGGGAGGGACAGGAAGAGGGATGCGGTGCTGGGAGGGGGGACCGGGAAGGGGGCTGCCGTGAAATCCTGCCAGGCCATGGGGCTGGGCTGAGCTGGGGGGGATCCAACCACTCCCCAGGAAGGGGTCCTGGCGGTCAACCCCCTCCAGGGCAGTCAACCCCCTCCAGAGTTGGGGTGGGAGCTGGGCCTGATGCAGGGGAGGAGTAGGAGGGGACCATGCAGCAGGGACCCTGGGTGCAAGTCCTGAGGGACCCTTCAGGGCAGGGTGATGCCCACTCTTACCACACACGACCAGGGCAGCCAGCAGCCCCAGCGTTAACACCGGCCCCTCCATCCTGTCCCTCTGACTAGGTCTTGTGGTGGCCCCTCCAGTCTACAGGGCTGGGGAATGTGGGTGGGTAGGAGAGGGGACAGGTGCTGGGTTGGGAGGGGGGGGGAGTGTGAAGGGAAGAGGAGGCCGGAAACGCAATCTGACACCTCTGGGCATGACTGCTGGGTAGAAAACCCAAAGCAGGTGACATGGGGGTGGGGACAAGGACTGGCTGCTGGGCGGGAGCCCAAGGACATGAGGCCAAAGATCTCAGGCTGGAATTCTCTGCAATTAGCGGTAGGGCTGGGGGCTGGGTAGGGGCCCTGGACACTGGGGGCAGTGCTGGTCAGTTATGCCTAGGGGAGTGGTGACACTCAGCTGTGGCTGTTTCTTGAGGGGGCAGACAGTATGCTGAGCTGGGGGCTTAGCAGCCTCTCTCCGGTGTCTTTGTGACCTCCGCCAACTGCTTCTGGAGGCAGGGCCCTGTCTGGCCCTGTCTAACGTTCACCCATCCAGTTCCCAAGAAAGCTCCAGAGTCATCTGTGTAGATCATAAATAATGTTTATTGAAGCAGCTGTGATTTTCCGATGGCACATCTGGGAAGACATACGGACCCAGGTCCCCCGCCCCCCACACCCAGCCAACTGTGGCTGTGACAGTCTGTCATCATAGGAGCCCCTGGGAGCAGTAGGTCCTGACTGGGGGGTTAGGGGTCCAGATGTGGTTCATGGCCCCCGGGCCGAAGGAATCTGAAGGCTCGGTGGGTGGTGCCCCCCACTCTACCTTGCACCCATCTGGGGTCCCTCTGCCTCTGCCAGGGCGGCCAAGCGGAAGGCCTGCAGGGCCTGCACCAGCAACCGGGGAAGGCTGCGGGCCATCGTGGCTGGCTCCAGGCCCACCAGGCCACCAAAGACCACATGCTGGCCCCCCAAGCCTGCCCGCACCCAGGCTCGGAAGAGGCCGGTCAGTGTCTTGGAGCCCAGATCTGCCAGGACCTGCAGAAGGAGAATCGGGGCTCACAACCTCACTGGGTCTCCCCCCTTGTGGCCCCCAGAAACTCTCACCCAGATCCACTCCCCTCCATAGCCCCCGATCCTGCACACTTCTGCTCACTTGGACCCCCCCACACACCCTTCCACTCACACCTTTCTTTCCCTCACAAGTTCCCATCCACCCCACCTAGCACCCAGCTTACACACAGCTGCCCTCCCCACCCTTTTCTCCCAAGACACCCCTGCCTCCACTGCAAGCTGCTGGCAGGTCCTCCCTCTTGCTGTGGAGGGTGCCCTTTCTGTCCCCCCTACCTACTAGGGCTGACTCAGGTCGGCCTTCTGAGGCCACTGTGAGCGAATGTGGGAAGCCTGAGGACCTACCTCATGGAAGTCCATGGCCAAGTGCTCTGATGGGACCTGTAGGATCCAGGCATGGGTGCCTTGAAGGGTGGCCAACTTCTGTTGCAGCGTCTCCAACCCAGGGCAGCCTGAAGGAAGGGGAGAGGTCCCGGGAATAACAGAAAACTGACACCAGCAAGGAGCTGGGAGAGGGATTCCCATCAGGACCCCAGAATGGCCTCCCAGTGGGCAGATTTCTTCTCATGCTACACACGGGGAAACTGAGGTTCAGCAAATGGTCTCTGCTGACCCTGAGGGCGGCCCAAAGCCACAAGTGCCCCCAAAGAGTCATCCTCCCTGTTGCAGGGGGAGGGGTCGGGTGGGGAGAGCTAGTCTGCTGGTTGCCCCATGGGTGGGTGGGTAACCGCTTCCCAGAGCGGAACTTGGGAGAATCCCCGCAGGGTCGGCCGCCCTTGGCCTGCTACTCTCCCTGCAAAGGCCGGCAGGGGGCGCCCTTACCGTTCCCTTCCTTGCGCTGCTCTGGTCTCCGCTTCGGGAACCGAGCGCCTGCAGCCCGCGATCCTGGGGAGACGCGGGGTTAGGGGATCGCCTCCGCCGCGCGGAGTCGGCGTGCGGGGGCTGGAATATGAAGGCACGGGGTACCTGGGTGCAGCCGCTGCTCGCGGGCAGGGTGCCTGGGAGGCTCTAGGAGCGACAGAGCGGAGCGAGCCAGGGCTGGGGCCAGACGCCGCATCCCTGGGCTCGGGCCGAGCAGGTCCTGAGCGCCCCGCAGCAGGCCCAGGAGGGTGTGCGCCAGCGAGCGCAGCTCTGCGGGCAGGACGAGCGTCCGGGCGGAGGTCAGACGTGGGCCAGGTCCCCTGCCCTCCCGGCCCAGCCCTGGGAACTGGACTGACCGCATCGCCTCCGGCGCTGCAGGCACTGCTGTTGCGCCAGACGCGCACAGGCGACCGCGGGCCCGGAGCACAGGCGGGAGTAGAAGGCGCACGGCGGGGCGGCGTCTGCCTGCGGCTCCGCGGGCGGGTCCCAGGCCAGAAGCTCCCGGCAGCTGGGCTCCCGGCTGGAGGGGATTGCTACAGGGGTTGACGGGGACCATCTCAGCCCTGGCTTTGGGGCCTAGCGTCCGCAGCCCTCCCCTGAAGGGAGACAGGCTTTCTTGACGCCCTAAGGGGCTGGGGGAGGGGGGCGGGCGGGGTGAAGATGGGCTTGTTCCAGGGCTGTTAGCGGGACACTTCGGGAGGGGGGAATAGGAATGGGGCGCTCACCGCTCATCTGCTCCTGGAGCCAGTCCTTGAACACGGCCACTCGAGTGTAGACTCCTGGCTTCCCTGGCTCTCCGCATCCGTCCCCCCAGGAGGTGACCCCGTACAGGACCTCCTTGGGGCGGGGGCCAGGCTCAGAACATGTCAGGGGGCCTCCGGAGTCACCCTGCGGGACCCGAGTCAAAAGAGAGGGTACTACATTGACCTGCCCCCTCCTATGCCAGCTTTACACTTGGCAGGCAGCTTTGAATTCTCCTGGGGTTACTTCTTGTACCCATTTTAGCAATAAGAACGTAGAGGCTCAGACAAGTTGAATGACAGCCTGACTGTGGAAGGAAAGAGGCTGTTCTTTCCCTGGGGAACCAGGACCCTCCGGCACCCTCCAGGCAATCAGGGCTCATACCTGGCATGAGTCGATGCCCCCGGCCAGGTAGCCGGCACAGAGCATGCTGCTGGGGTGCAGCTCGGGCCCCAAGGCCCTTTTGCAGGTGTCAGCACTGAGCAGGGGCACTCGGGCCTCCCTGACCGCCTCAGCCTCAGGACCGTCTACAGGGAAACGGTGGAGGGGGCTCAGGCCTTCAGGGCAGGAGCGTCGCTTCCGGGCCCCCCCCTCCCCCCCCCCCCGCCCTCCTTGATTCCTACCCCCCTGCAAGACCAGGCAGCATTTTGCGAAGCAAGGAAGTCAGATTCGCTACACCCCCGGCCTTCCCAAACTCCATCACCCCAGCACCCCATTCTTCCTTCCCACTCACACTCGCGCCTCACCCAGGCCCGGGCCTGCCCCATACCTTCGAAGAGGGCCCCCCAGCCCGCGATGGCGCAAGCCGTGCCGGCTGGGGGCTCCCGGGGCCCCTGGGGCAGGCACACAGGGCGCACCGCCCCTGCCCAGCTCACCGGCGTCCACAGCTGCACGAGGGCCAGGTCGTTGTGGAAGGTCCGCGGGTCAAACTGCGGAGGGGGTGGCGGCGCAAATTCAATGAAGCGTGGGGTGGGGGTGCTGTTCCCGACTCTGAGAGCCTGGGAACTGTCCTCTCACCTTGGGGTGGGGCAAGATGCGGTTCACCGGCACCTCCTCCGCTTGCTCCCCCCGGGGGCCCTCGGCCAGCGTCACCGTCCACAGAAGCTCGTTCTGGGCGCTGCGGGGAGAGCGGCGGGTGATACGCAGGACAAGGGTGCAGCGGGTCCCTTGGAGACCGTGCCCTCCGCCCACAGGCACCACCCAGCAAGCCCGCACGCCGGGCTCTTTCTCCGCTGTTACTCGCGGGGCAGGGAGGGTGGGCCAGGGCGAGGCGGCGGTCCCCAGGAGGCCCCCGGAGCCGGGCGGGTGGTCCCCTGATAGCTGCTCCCTGGCTGGGTGGCGTGGGCTCCTCGAGGCCCCGGAGCTGGGCAGGGCGGTGGCCGCCGCCAGGGGGCAGCAGAGACCGGCCCTCGCACGTGTCGCCCGCCCGACGACCCCGGAAGGAAGCATTGGACCAAGCGTTAGGGATCTGGGCTGGTCAGGGGCCTGGGGCCCAACGTACCCCGCGAAGCAGTGCGCCGCGGTGAGTACCCAGGACGCCGCCACCAGGACGCCGCCGCACAGAGGCTGCCCCCCGAGTTGCAGCCTCACCAGCCAGGGCCAGGCCCCCGGGGGCGCAGCGCTACCTCCGACAATGCGGCCGTGGGCACGCGTCACGTTGACAGTGCTCGGGCGCCGCTCGCCACACGGCCCTAGAAAGGTGGCATCGGAGTCACAAGGGACAAGTCCTTGCCGCCCTGACCCTTGAGGCCCCTCCAGGGTTCACCCTGCCCTCAGCCCTAACCCCCTCGAGCCCTTTCAGCCTTACCTGGGGCGGCTGGATCCTGCGCTTGTGGCCTAGGACGCCCAGGTCCTGCTGAGACACAGACCTTTGAGCCTCACTGCTACCCTCCCACCTTCCCGCACCCCCGGCAGAGCCTGGGCCCTCTCCCTGCGCTGCCGCTCCCCTTCTGTTACTCCACCACCCCAGCAGTCAGGGTCCGTTTCCGCAGCCATAAACTTCTCACTGTCCCTGCCCTCCTGCCTTGGCACGCGCTGTGCCCCATGCCTGGCATGCTCTTGCCTCTTGGAGAGACCTTCTTAAGCATCATCTCCGTTGTAGCCCCACCTAGTTTCTGTCTCCGAGAGGGAGTCAAGTCTGGAGGGAAGGGATGGGGTGGACAGGAGGACGGACGCAGGTAGTCAGTGCGAGCTCACCCGGGCACGGGACCGTGTGGTTGGCACAGCCTCTGCACTCGTGGAGTCTGTGCTGGATCTCCATTGCCACTCGATTTACTGCCCACTGGGCGCTCCTCTGGGCAGCCTGCAGCGCCTTCGTCCCCTGGGCTGACAGAGCTGCTGGGACAGAGGGTACAATCATGCATGGCTGGGGAAGGACCTCAGGCTCCAGCCCTGAGCCTGCCTCGGGAGACAGGGGGAAGCAGGTCAGGCTCCAGGAGCACCGGGCAGAATGGGGAGGAGAGAGAGCCCCAGGGGCCTGAGGGCCCAGTGCTCGGAGGAGATGGTCCCAGATTCTCAACCCACTTGACCTGAGCTGGGCTGGAATCTTTAAAGAGGGACTTGCCTTAAACATCTTGAAGGAAAAAACAGCACCTCAAAGGTAGAGACATCACAAAACTCAGGCTTACGGACAAAATAACTGTCACCAAGTTGCCTACCTTTGGGCCCAGATAGCCAAGGAGCTGCCCGCCTGGACCCCTTCCTCCTGCTAAACCCGGAACCTTCCCCAAAGCATACCCCTTGGCAGTGGCTGCCAGGTCCCCTTCCCTGTGCACCCTGGTCCTCCCCCTCCCTCTCCCACCCGTGCCTCCGTTTCTGGCCCCTTCTCCCTGTAGGGTGGGCAGAGGGGGCCAAAGGCCTCAATGAGTGGGGGTGGCAAGGTCATGCTCACCAGCCCCACCCCACTTCCTCTGAGCTCCTCCCACCTCTGCCGCCCCCTCAGAGCAGCCCGGGCTCACCTTGCAGGGTGCTGGGGGGCAGGCGCATGTACAGTGGGTGCCCAGCAACAGACGGTAGGTCTGGGAAGGGCAGCAGCAGCAGCAACACAGGCAGCAGCATGGTGACCAACAGCCAGGGCGAGCGACCCCGTCCTCTTTCCCCCTCGGAGACTGCCCTCCAGGTGCTTATCCTTGGGTGTCTGCCTCCCACTGCCTTTCTGTCTCTGGCCCCTGAATTCGTGTCCCTCAAATCATCCGACTCTGTTCTCGTACATCAAAATCACCCGCTTCCATCAGTCGGTCCCTCACCTGGCCCTTAACTCCCGGGAGCCCACAGGGGACTGGGGCTTGGGGGGCTATATAGAGGACAGGCTGGGGGGGTACTCGGGAGGGGGGCCAGGGCTGGGGGAGGGATCGGGATGGGGGCTCGACCCTCACCTTTGAAGTCCCACGGTCCCAGCTCTGAGGCCCCCCTTCTGTCAAAGGAACCCTTGTTTCTGCGGCTCCATCAAAGGGGCCTGGACAGGCCAGAAGAGCTGACAGTTGGGCTGGGGGCCAGGCAGAGGGGGGCTGGTGGGCAGGGGCTGGCCCTGTCTCCGAGGCTCTGATGGCGGGAGGGGGGGCGTCCCATCTGCCTCTATTCCCTGAGGAGTTTAGGACTGTGCTGGGGGCACACACTCCTGGAGGGAGGAGGGCAGGGGCTGTGTGAGGGTCCTCAGCAGCCCCACCCCCTGAGGAGGTGCCCGAGCTCCCAGCCCCTGTGCCCCTAATTGCTTGGCAGCGTCTCTCCCCGATGTAGCCATTTCTAAAGATGATCAAAGCGCCCTAATTAGCGCCGTAATTGCCGCACTGGGGGTGGTGGGGTGGGAAGAGGCAAAGGCAGGCCCCGAGAGGAAGGCAGACATGAAAGGCCCCACCAGTGGCCCAGTTTGGGTAGGACCGGCCCCAGCAGCTTCTGACGCTCTCCCAGACCCCCTGCCCCGACGCAGTGCTCGCTCGGCCTGTCCAGCATTGTTCTCAGTTGCTATGACCCTGATCTGGCCGGAGGGAATCTTCTGGAGTCTCACGGGAAGGGCCACAAACGAGCAGCTCTCCTGGGACCAAGCTCCCACCTGGGGCAGAGAGGAGGTGCCCTTCTGCCCCCACAGAATGTCCTGGGGCCCAGAAAAAGGATCTTGGCACCCCAATTCATGCCGGTGACCCAGGGTGACTTTGGCAGGCCTGGTGCCTTCCCAGACCAGATTCTGCCATGACGTTGCCCCTGTAACACAGTGTCCTGTCTTCTCCAGCCCTTTCTCCTTCTGCGC